>NC_068369.1:65552804-65592804 GCF_020536995.1 Dreissena polymorpha | reverse complement strand
CACCAACATCAATCGCAAAATACACATGCACCAATGACATTACCAAGGTTGTAGTTATATGATACCAAATATGTGTATACATATATATATGTTTGTGTGTGTGTATATAACAAATGTTATTTTGTAAACTGTTAAACATGTATGTAAATATATATGTAAATAACTTTTACTGATAAATGCACCTGATATGTACATGTACCTGAAATCAAACACTATGGCATGCCTACGTGAGTTTTTCTATATCTTTGGCTTTCTAACAAGGAATATACAATTTCAACCCCCCCCCCCCCCCCCTAAAAAAAAGGCTACCTAGCTATAATATCCATTTTGTGTTAACACACCTTTGTGTTTCAAATATATACTAAATATACCGTTCATATCTAAATTTACACTTTTTAAAATATAACCTCTAGTTACATTTCATTAGCCTAGAACTGACATTTTTCTCCGAAATGACCCAATAACCCTGGTCTAAACAAATACACGTTATATTATTTTTTTTGTATTTTTTCCTTCCATTGCTTCCAAACGTTTATTTATCTTTTATTGTATTTTCACAATCAAAACAACATGCTGATGTATCAGCATATATCTAACATATATCTATCATGATGCAACATAGCTCACCATTTACCGGAATATATATTTCTTGGTCATGTGTTACATGCGGAATGATGGGCACATTGCCTCTTTTCCTAAATAAACATCTACATTATGTCATATTTTCCTCAGTACATTTATTATTCTGTACTACGTATTATATAACAAATGCTATATTATCGGATTGTAAAACATTTCACTTGTTCAGATGTCTCTGTATTTTTATAGAGAATATATTGTACTTCACAACATTGTGTAACAATATGCATGTATTATTATGACCTTGACTTTGATATGTGTAGAACATCTTTTGTATACTTTTGTGTACTCATGGGCATTTCTGCCCCGATCATCGGATGTATTTGGAAATAAATCCTAATCCTATATCATTAACGAACATCTTCTCTACTTGAATCAGAGTTTTTGGCTGTAGAAATGTATAGAAGACCGATTCCCAAATAAAATATATGGCCGGGCCGGGATCGAATCCGCGATGCAAGGATTTGAAGTACAGCGCTCTGTCCGCTCTTTTAACTGAGCCGTAAGTGCGTCAATGCCAATACGACACGACACAAGACGAAAAACGTGAGGCTTGTTTGATTGCGGCCATTTTAAAGAGAGTAAGTCAGCGCAAATACGACACGACTCAAGACGGACGATGCTATGTTTCAAGTATTAAAGTCATGTCGTTACTTTCAATGCTCGGGATCACTATGTCACGCCTCAAACATCTCCAGAAATTCTTAAATAACTTATAACTCTCGTATACTGACCAAAATGTCGAAATAAACAATAACAGGTTATTAAAAATACAAAAGATAGATTAGATCAGTAACGGCTTCCTGCAACAACTTCAGATAGTAACCAAGGAATAGAGTGATTGACGCGCCATGACTTAGGGATATGTTAGAATTCTTAGTAAACTCATGCTTACTTACCATACATATATATAAATATGGGTGCACATCTGGAATTACGAATAAACTCCGCAGATAACAAAAAAGGGACACAGGGTAGGTCCATGAGTTGAGAACATAAGCAGCCATTGTGATGTTTGTATAGTACAAGTGGCCTTTTTTCAGTCTAATCAATGTGGCTTCTGACCTTGTTTTTCAGTCGTAAACATTTGATAATTTTAATGAGATATCATAAGAACAAATGTTTTCATTTGACAAGGGAAGGATTCTTTTGGGAATAGGCGTGTGTATGTGATAAAGGGCAATAGGCCCAATTTCCGTCAATGGAAACGACATCCTGTAATGCAAAGTGGAGCAATTCAAATTTCATCTATGAGTGCAGTGCCTTCCCCAGGAATTTTTTCAGGCGCCCCGGGGCCGATCGGGGGTGGGATCGGGAGGGGTGTCCCCTGCCGACGTTGATTTTTTTTTTAATTTAACGTGTCAATTCACGTTCTGTGGTGCGTTATAACTCAAAGAAAAACAGCGCCAAAAGACGTCATTTGTTGCGCTATGAGTCTTCAAAAAAAATCCCCCAGTCATTTAAATATATATTTTTTTTTATATTGTTTAATTGTTTTAAAACTTTTCCGCACAGAAAGTAAAATCCCGACTCGAACGATTCCCCAATACATCCGTTTCAACCCGACTCTATTACTGTATACTTACTATTTTTCAAGTTTCTATTTATTAACCGATAATCCCGTTTAATCCGTTTTTATCACTCTCTTTCTGGTAAATATTTACGATAAAAGCTTTCAGTTATTTCTTTAACACAAACCTTGCCATTTTTTAAGTGACTATAGATTTGATGAAATATTGCCTCTGAATATGCGTCAATCCCCTGACCTGTTGTGTGCTTGTTAAAACGCTAAATACACGTCATTTGTATGCAATAAACGCGACGTTGTACATGCTGCAAAATGTTCGCGCTCTTTTTAACTGAGAAAAAGATTCGACACAAAATAAATTTGCACTGCTAATTTGAAGCAAAACTATTTAACGTTGCGGTTACATTTACATTCGGAAGTGTGTTTCGGATTAAAAACGCGTTAACATCGACTTACGGGAATGGGTTTCGGATTACAAATTTAATTATTCCCATTTGAGATTTCAACAAATATTAACCGTTGCGTTATAAATTCAACGATAATTTGTTTAAATACTTTACGAGTCGAATAAATGTTTTAACGGAATTATGCATGAAATTCACGTTGTCCACGAGGATCACGACCGGTTGCCATCATCAGTCTTCTAACTATCGATTATCGTACGAAACATTTACAAGTGTGCGTAATTAATTCAACGAAAATTTGTTAAAGCGCATTACGTGTCGAATAAATGTCAGAAAAACGAGGTTAATCAGTTCTATAAATGGACATGTTGAAATATACATGCACTGGAATTAAATAAATTGTTATCACATAATTGTAACCGGGAGTCATTTGCACAACTTACTCGCTATAATAATTAATTGTTTACCACTTGCAATTAATTTCTCGTATTAATTATGAGTCATCGGTAACACTTGTTTACAGTAAAAAGGTGTGATGATGATGCCCTAAACCGTCTTTAATGTTCTGTACTGTACTAATTACCGGTTTATATTACTCAAATGGTACAACTTCTTACTAATCAAGCTGCGATAAACTCTTACTTCATGCCCGACGTCAATCAAAAATAATGGTCGATAGTTAACCCCGCCCTCATAAGCATTCGCGTAACCGATTGGACGATGAACTTCACAGTTTGACGACTGGAAAGTAAACAAATACATCCTTGTCAGCATTTAAATGACCGTGTAATGTGGCTAGAATAATCGATACGCGCGTCATGCTATTCTCTTATCAGTGGATTATCCATTACCCCATGTGGTGTTTATGGCGATTACTTGTGAAAGTAGGTACCGAGTGCTCTTTTAAAACAGGGAATATTGATACACTGATAGGGAAACCTTGATTTTTTTGGACAATCTTCACTTTCTTTAACTGAAGAATACACTGATCGGAAAATTTCAAGCGCCCCGGGGACTCTGATTTCGAAATTCAAGCGCCCCGGCAAGGGGCGCTTAAATGGCCTGGGGAAGACCCTGGAGTGTAAGTTGCTGTATTTTAGGGCTAAAAACACACATACGTATGTATGGTTTCGGCTTAATCGTAACTTTCTTTATTAATGTTTGCGTTTCCACAACTTAATTCATCGAACCGTTTCTTACTTCCGCTGATTTCTGAAACGGTATCCATGCTTTTAACTATTTTATAGTTGCACGTTAGACTTGCAAACATTTTGGCCTCGCTCTGTGAAAAAAGGGTTTTTATGCATGTGTCTAAAGTGTCGTCCAAGATTACCCTGTGCAGTCAGCACAGGCTAATCAGGGGCGACACTTTCCGCTTTTATGATATTGTAAATTTCAAGATAGTCTCTTCTTAGCAAAAATCAAGTTTAGGTGGAAAGTGTCTTCCCTGATTAGCCTGTGCAGACTGTGAAGTCTAATCTGGGACAACACTTTACGCATATGCATTAAACGGAGCACGGCTCATTTGTTTGTTTGCGATAACAAGACCGACCCTTCCTTGTTTTGGTGATGCGCCTTGACTTATGTCTTAATTGGTATTTCATGTAAACGTTCTGTTAATTTATGCTGCTTTCGATCATTTTTACATATTAAGATAAATAAGTAACACAGGTGTTTGAAAGTTTCCGTGCTCGAGTACCCATGTAAAATGTATAAATTAGAATTTAAAACAACAACATAAGGTTACATTTCTTGTGAAAGACTAGAATTGTGGTTTATATGTGAAATTCCATGCTTTTCAAAACCCTTAAAACACTATTTTATCAAATTAATTGGAAATAAACACGTTTTGGCACCTCTTTTCGATTCAATGGGGAGTTATTAGTGAGAACAAACATGACAAAGTCGCGAATTTTCACATATTCCGATCTACTCGCTTTTTTTATACAAACTGATAGTGACGTATGTTTGACCCGTGTTCATTTGCCGGCATTTACAAACCGGCATAAAATGGCATTGGATGTGAAATTTATCGCAACTTTTGTAAGAACAATAAATTAAAATGGACTATTATAGAGATTATGAAGAATTTTCTTTTGAACATTACATGTATGAAAAAAAATTTAGTGATTGTCAGTAAGATTTTTTTCTGAAAGTGACTCGGACAGCAAAGAATCTATCGCTCAATATGACCATCAGGTAGGGAATATGAATCGATAAAAATATATTTGTCTTTGTTTGTTTAACGCAAATGCCGGAAACAAACCTCAATTTATGTTTGATTTATTTGATTGTAATACTACAGTAAGATCGCGTTGAATATGACTACGTTGTACAGTTCAAACTTATCGCCACAGAATGGACACTTGCAAGATTGTTAATGGGTGTATTCAAATACTACTTCCGTTATAATGATGTGATGAAATCAAAACAAGGGCATGCGTAGATAAAAAGGGGCGCGGTGGGACTTTTGATCGACAGGGTGCTCCACCCCTGTGTTAGGCCCTAATATGAAAGCGATGAGTGTTTATTAAACAAACTTGATTTGATTGGGGGATTTCTAATAGAATATCGGATGTCACACTGTGACTGCCATGAACAACTTGAGATATATCCGCTGATAAGACACATTTGAAAACCCCAACAACAATAAACTACATTACACCATCTGTGAAGAAAAAAACACAACGCTGATAACTTGTGTCAATTTGAGATTCGCCTTTGCTGGATATTTTCGAAAATCATAAAACAAAAGAAAGCAATCATTTTCTGTGTAACCTTAAATTTAATCCAGTTGATTATTATTACTTAGAAATGCGAAACTTTTAAGTATTTATCAAATCAATACGAATAATTATGATCCATGCAAAAATCCCGTGGCATATTATATTTTATTGTGATTAGTTCAATATAACATAAACAATAGTGTAAACAAACAATAATACTGTTTTAAATAGTATTCTAACTGCCGTTTAGAAAATTATCTGCTTCTGGTCTGTGTAGTAAACAGTAAATAATTGGGGTTAAATATCCGTATAACTAAGTTTACGTAGTTATTTTTTTATTCTCTCATAATTTATGATATGTTATAGAAATATAATTGACAAGCACACATTATATTTTGGCGACACAGACCATACCTTGAGATTTTTAGATGAAATAAGATGAAATGTATATGTCCTTTTTATATCTGTATTTGTCCTTATTATATCTGTATTTGTCCTTTTTATATCTGTTGTGACGATTCACTTTTAAGTTCTTAATAATTAGCGAAGGGTTCAAATAACGTGTTTTTGTTGCCAAACTATTGATGCGTATATGCCTATAAAAATCGTGGCATTTTTATTAATCCGTATTTGTAAAATAACAATCATCGTTTTAAGTTTCTAAATGTTTTTGGCAATTTTTGTTCATGATTTAATTTGTGTTAGAATATATTTAGTTATAAAATAGCATTTTCGTTATAACGACGACATTTCTCCTTTAACTCATCTCCATTTATCCCATATTTAGAAGAAAGATTTTCTGGACACTTTTGTATAATGTAAACACTATTCTTGTAAAATACGTGTGTGCTGATGTTCACTAGTCCCTTTATTTTAATGCAACGTTCTTCTTCGTATCGCCACAAGATAAACAGGTTATTTTCAGGGCCGTCGATGTTACTTTAGAATACGTGTAGATCATGTTTTCAACATTTTCGATACAAACTGAAATTCTCTTGATAAGTTGCTGCCTACTCACATGCCAGTTTTGCTTATAATAATTTATGATTGTGATAACGTTCTAAGAATTATTTTACACTTAAATATTTAGTTTATTACCTGACCCCAGCAATTGAAAACTTTTAATTAAAACAATAACTGTACTTCTCGTTCATGCAAGCATGTTTGTGATTTACGTGTTCTATCTCTGAAAAAAAACATGAAACTAATGCTAGAAAATTCTAATTGTTCATTTGTTTTAAACATTTCATATTCAATTTCTCTCTCTGTAACTTGAGTGGTGCTTTATAGAGGGAAATGACACATACGTAAAGTAGAGAGAAATAATAAATTTGTAAAGTGAAAGAAGTGAACTTAACTTTGGCCAACATACCTACCCTATATTTGTTGAAAGCGGAACTTTGCACACCTTAAAAAGGGCATTTTCACGTTTTGGTAAATTGACAAAATGGAAAAACGTGTTTCAGATTCGCAAATGTTTGTTGTAGTTATGATATTTGTGAGGAAACAGTAATACTGAACATTTTCCATGCTTTAAATATCCCCTATAGGCATCTTTTGACGATTTAAAAAAAAAATAAAGTGTTGCAACGTGAAACGGTTGAATAATTTGGAGAGTTCTGTTGTTGTCGTTATATTTTTCAATACTACGAGGATAGCTTATATAAAGTATAAAATACATCGCTCATTGTGTGAGCATGGGTGGCCGAGTGGTTTTAATTTTATTTTTGTTTTTTTACTGGAGCTTTATAGATCCAATATTTTCATTTATCAATATAAAGCATTTAATGACAAACTTCAATACATGACAAAATCTGTGAAAAGGCCCCTTTAACAATATAAAGCAGTAAGTAATTTAAAAAGAGTATTGCGTGACGATCTTCGGAACAAGGTCAATAAGATCGGACAGTGAAGATGAATTAAGGCAAGGGCAGGAAGGATCCTGGGTTGAAAGAACTTAGATGCTTTGCTGTTGTTGTTGTTTTTACAACAACGCATGAAATAACAGTTAACAGGTTCCATAACTCGATTATGATTATAGCTACCTTGCGTGGATTAGTACACTAGTTCATTAACCCTACTCTTTATAGCACTTTAATCAAGCGGTTGATAGCATGTTAAACTCGTTTGGTTTATGATACTGTTGAGTTAGATCTGTGTTTACACAGAAATCATATCAACATACCAAATGTGGTTTGGGCTGTTACATCAGTCTGTATGCCTCTCTTGTCTCACTGACTCGTGATGGTTAAAACTGCAACATGAGATTTATGGTGCACAATGGAAAGAGCGTGATTACTGCATATAGGACTTAAAAATGGAAAAGAACAGTACTCTCTCAAATACAGGTCTGTACACAAAACCTCAATACAAAGTATTTACAAACACAGCATTACCCTATTGCAATCAATGCAAAAGTATATAATAAATACAAAAAGGTACAAAAATAAATGTATTGCATGTTCAATACACTTAGTACAAACCTGATAAGAAGAAATACAAATGAAGAAATAAAAATCTGCAGCTCAAGCAAAAACTGACTGCTGACACTTTGACTCTTCAGAACACAATGCAAAAGAGATGGAATCATTTAAGACCGCCGTGGTGTAGTGGATATGGTGTCCGCCTAGCGATCGGGAGGTTACGGGTTCGATCCCTACTGTGAGAGCGTTCTTCAGATCTCCCCCATAGACACCAAGGAAAACGGACTCGAGAGCGTTTCATATAAGCTTAGACTTGTTATGCAATCGAGCTTAAATAAACAGGTTTACAAAAAAAAGAAGAGAGATGGAAAAATAATCTGGCTGAACATGTTTTAAAATCAATCAACTGTTGTAATTGGTCACAGTGGTCACCTGACTGAGCTTATTTAAAGTCAGTCAACTATGACATTTGGTCCCAGTGGTCAAAGGTAGATAATTTTCTACTCTGATAGAATTATTGGAAATTCTACCTGGTTACACTTAGACATATAAAACAAACACACTGGACAAATCAAGTAGTAGTATTAATTTAAATTCATCTAAACTTACGTGAGTCTAGTTAAATAGATATGAGTGCTGGAACACACTCTGTGTCTTTATATAACGCAGCCTAAGGCATAGAAGGACCTCGCAATCTTTGAAACACACATTGAGCACACTGTATTTTATAATATTACATCGCTCCTTTATCTTTGGACATTAAAATTATTCTTTCTATGATCTGTGGTTGTTTGCCGGAGCTAAACATAGAACACTTAATCACCGGTAAGCGTTTCTGATTTCCACTCATAATTAGTTGTACTTCTGCCAACGGCCTTTCAACCAAAATGATATTAAATAACTTGCGAAGAGCGTGTTAAACAAATCAATAACAAGATTAGTAATGTATTGGTTTTGTCACGTGATTGTGTGTGAACAATTAACATAAACTGCGCATTCGTTTTGAAATCCGTGGTTGTAGAGGTATAGTTCATCATACCCGTGTCATTATAGTTATATTTAAACAATGCTGTA
Organism: Dreissena polymorpha; assembly: GCF_020536995.1. Lineage (NCBI taxonomy): Eukaryota > Metazoa > Mollusca > Bivalvia > Myida > Dreissenidae > Dreissena > Dreissena polymorpha. The sequence continues at coordinate 65,584,010 of NC_068369.1, read as the reverse complement.
GTGAATGAATACTCCAATTCAACGTACTTCGTAAGTACATTTTTATTATTTGATAATTCTAATAGGTAGCATATTAAATTAAATTGTACGATTTAAACGGGTATATTGTGTAAATGGCTACTGGCGATCATCATCATTATCATGATGACATCATCATCATATCATCATCATATCATCATCAACATCATCATCATCATCATCATCATCATCATCATCATCATCATCATCATCATCATCATCATCATCATCATCATCATCATCATCATCATCATCATCATCATCATCATCAGTATCATCATCATGATTATTTTTATAATAATAATTATTTTTTTTTATAATAATAATTATTATTATTATTATAATTATTATTATTCGTATTATTATTATTATTATTATTATTATTATTATAAGTGAAGATCTATTGTTGTTTTATGCCCGTTCATAATTTCTTATTGTGTTAAATACTTAAGTGGCTTATTTTCACATCTGAAAAACACCAAAAATCATTTCATTGATATTTTGAACATTTCAATAGGTGTATTATGTTCTTTTTAGCCTGCGTGACAAAATAATTGAATGGAGAGAAGAGTCGGATTGAATATAAGGCGTATAATATCTTCCTAATTATGTGCATGGGTTCACACTGACAGGATAAAATTTCACTTTGCTTTGTGTGAAAGAACTATGCGAACCTTTGTGTTTATTCACGCAAAGCTGCCTTGTGATCGCTGTCATTTCTTTTCAAGTTCTATTGAACATGTTTGAGTTATTTAAAAGCGATTTACATTTAATAACACTTTAAAGCTCTATTTCTTCAACAATTGTTACATACACCAATCAAGATAAAATACTTATTAAATATTGATTCAGATATGTACAAAGTCTCAAAATTGTTTTTAAGACAGATCACAGTCTATGTGGAACACGTGGTAAACAGCAATAGCATTCCTCAATATTCAACATGTGATGCATCATTTGACTCACTTATTTCATCAAATCAACTATTTCACGTAATTGTTCTGGTCCTTTCTTTTGTTTGTTGACGCAAGTAATCATTATTATTAATGGCAACAATTCATAGATGCACAATTAAAATTTATTCTAAAAAAAACACGCTATGAATATGCTAAACGTTGGTCTATTTCTTAAAGGATGTTTTTGTTTCCTTGTTATTAGTCAACAGTTAGACAGTCAAATCAAACCCAGTCTAGGGGTAATGTTTATGACTTGCGCTTCATAAAACTTGGTCAGAATATTAATCTTGACAATATTCAGGCCAAGCTTGATATTGTAGGATAGATGCGTCTGAAGACTAGATCACCAGGTCAAATACACGTATTTATAAAAACAACTTGTTACCACTCTATGGGAACGAATGAATCTTTATAAAACATGATCAAACTGTTATTTCAAAAGCATAAATAATAAACACTGTATTATATTTTTGAAAGACTGGCTAAAATCTGTAAAATAAAGATTGTCTTATTATCTATTTTGGACAAACGACTTTCCAGTTTTTACAATATGTTTGATTATTATTTAAAGCCTAAACAGGTAATTATGATTTTGTTCAATTACTACACTCTCAATACAAAGGGAATACACGGGCAAGTATCTGTCATTTGAGGTGTATAACACCATGTTGTAAGGAATTGTTTGGATGTTAATTTATCATAACGAGATAATCGGTGAGTGCTAAAAAAAGGTCAATTAAACACCTGACCAAACATGCTACAACGAAGAGTGTCAATTTTAGTGCGAACAAATAAATTACGACAATAACAGTAGAAGAGATCATTTATTAAATGTGTAACACGGTCTTCATCCCTTTGTGGTTTAGACCATTAACTTATATTTATTAGGAAACAAGTTCGATGTCTTATTCTTTTTTTCTTAAACACTCGAATGCGAAAATGTGTCATCTAAAGAGATCTGTGTGATTGCCACATAAGAACAGAGCAATGTTAAAGTTTACAGACGTTTTGTGCGAAGATATCCGACATAAAACGCTCATAAATCACATACATTCAATTTAAAATAACTTGAAAAATATTATTACTTTTCATATTTCCTTCTTTTATTGAATCGCGTTGTTTTAATGTAAAGTTTATTTTACTTCCAGCATTTAACAAATGGCAGAAGGAGGCTTCGGGTGTACAGATACAGAGACTGGAAGAGTTCCCAGACACAGCAATCTGTACAGTCGTCACTTTCAGGTAAATCAGAGACTGGAAGCGTTCCCAGACACAGCAGTCTGTACAGTCGTCACTCTCAGGTAAATCAAAAACTAAACGTATTCCAAGACGAAGCAGTCTATGCAGTCGTCACTCTCAGATAAATCATAGACTGGAAGTGTTCCCAGACCCATCAGTCTGTACAGTCGTCACTCTCGGGTAAACCAGAGACTGGAAGCGTTCCCATACACAGAAATCCGTACAGTCGTCACTCTCAGGTAAATCAGAGACTGGAAGTGTTTCCAGCCAAAGCAGCCTGTACAGTCGTCACTCTCAGGTAAATCAGAGGCTGAAAGCGTTCCCAGACACATCAGTCCCTACAGTCGTCACTCTCAGGTAAATCAGAGACTGGAAGTGTTCCTAGACCCATCAGTCCGTACAGTCGTCACTCTCAGGTAAATTAGAGACTGAAAGCGTTCCCAGACACATCAGTCCGTACAGTCGTCACTCTCAGGTAACTCACAGGCTGAAAGCGTTCCCAGACACAGCATTTTGTACAGCAGTATGTCTCAGGAACATTCTATGATTTTGAGCGCTAAGCTAGTGAGATGTATCGTACTCATCTTTCGTTTGTTATCGATCAAAATAAATCGATGTTAATATTTAACAATGAATTTAAAAGGAAACGAAAAAGCGATTGTGTTTTTCAACATTTTACTTCTTATTTTTTGTTTTAAATATGAATTTGCATAGGTTGATTTTGAAAATATACTATTGAACGGAGATATATGTATTAATAGATATAACCGAATTTTACTTTCGGATATTTTAACCATTCTTTGGTTGTTGTAAACGTTTAAGTATCAATTTGTACTAATACAATTGAAAGAACGAGTAAATGGAACGACTAAAATGTACTGGCGCAAGTCGAAGACATGGCAAATCACTATTACAATATTTAAATTGATGTTGCCAATGAACAAGCTAAAACAATTATTTGTCATTCAAAGCAGTATTTTGTGATCATTTTTAGATGGTCGTGTTTGTTATTTCAATATTAACGTTAGTGACTTCAATGGTTACTCGTAAAAAGATCCATCGAAATTCGAAACGTACGAAATTCAACTCGGTATAACAAGATCCATCAAAATGTACGAAATTCAACTCGGTATAACAAGATCCATCGAAATGTACGAAATTCAACTCAGTATAACAAGATCCATCGAAATGTACGAAATTCAACTCGGTATAACAAGATCCATCGAAATGTACGAAATTCAACTCGGTATAACAAGATCCATCGAAATGTACGAAATTCAACTCGGTATAACAAGATCCATCGAAATGTACGAAATTCAACTCGGTATAACTATTTTCTCGATTGGTGCTCAAAAGTGAAACAAACTGCAGTAACACATACATTGTGATGTATCGTATACTTAATGATTAACATGACTTGTTTTGAAAGTGTTTTTTTGTGTGCAGACGTTTAATTTTTTGCCATATAGTAATATATACATTCATATGACATACATATAAAATTCGTGTAACATACATAGCAAGTCATAAACACATACGTTTAGGGTGTGTATAGCCATAGAAGTAGTAATCGAAGATTCGTAGGCAACACGTGTTTCAAATTAGAAAAAAAGTAAAAGAAAAAAATGTGTATATACTTAATAGATTAAAGATTTACATTAATGGACACTTGCAAATTTCATCTTTATGTATTGATTAACATGTATTTTATTTCAAGGTCAGAGGCAAAGAGTGTGGCTTTAAATGTTCAAGCGCTAACGTAAAAGTTTTAATTCCCAGTCGTATAATTACAGAAATCCCAGTTATACTGCACTGATTCCTGTTTAAGTCAAAAACAGAAGAACATACATATTGTATATAATATTGAAGTTCTTTTAAGTGAGGTATGTATTATATTTCTGTGCGTTTGAAATGAGTCTCAAGCCGACTTTCATATGTATATCTTCCGAATGTCACCTAAAATAGTATGCTAATAATGTCTTTAGCAGGGCTTTCAGACAGGACTTAAATTAACATCCATACCCATTAAATATGAAAACTGCGATGATGACTGTCTTCGTTTACTGTGTATTATGTTATACGTATATACTACCTTTATTTAAGCTTTATATGGTAAACCATCTTCACCAGAATCAGTCTAATTATGCGTGCCATTATATGAGTCGAGGTTTTTTAATATTAACGTCACGCACATAGCTGGGCCGGATTCATTGCGCCTTGACGCCACAGTGAATCCAGAATAATTTAATAACATATAATAACTTCGGGTCAAATTTAATTTTAGTCTGTTTTCAAAGCTATCATTCAGGAACGCGTTTTCGTCTTCACTCTACATACCTGTCAACAAAGAACATGAACTCGAGCATTCAATGATAAAACTGAACATACATATTCATTACTACTACACATATAATACTGTTATAGTATTAAAGGTCAATATATGTATTAAAAATACCCATAATACAATCGGTGTGTTTATCAACACTAAATTTGTCACTTAATGTTCAAACATGTATTAAAATAGACACAATGATCAACAAATAATTGAAAAATGACTTACTCATGTATGTTCACATTTTATTTATGATATTATTTAATAATGAAGTTTGCTGTGGAAATGCATACCTGAAGACACTTTTTTTCATTTACAAATACACACAACTTTATATTATCTGAAAAAAATATTATAATCAACTTCGGAAAAGTGTTGTTTTTTATATGCGTATAATTTAAATAATCTTTAATCATGCATCTTAAACCGACATAAAGAACGTCCTATTTTGTTTTCAGAATTATGTGGAGAGTGTGTCTGTTGAGATCTGTACTATAATGACCCGGCTGGGATACGGCAAGGAGATGAGACGGTGGCGCGTTGCGAGGTACAGGGAGTGTGACAGACTGATAAATGCAGACCGAATATCGGTAACTTCAATCACAGCTGGCAGTAAGGCAGAAGGGCTGACCTGCTATTTAGAAAGCGACCATGACAATCTATTCTTGCTGAAAAATGTCATCTGTTTGGAAGCTGGTATCAATCTTTACAGCATACCAGACGACGTACAAGTGTACAGGATGGATACAAATGTATATCCAGGACACTGCATACTTTTCTTAGAGAGACGAACGTCTAGGTTTTACGAAATAATACACAATGCTCTGTGTGATAATGGAAATGGGGACGTTCTATTGAGCAGTAGTTTATTGTTAGATGAATTTTCGTCGCTCCCTGATTATACCGGTCAACGCGAAGTGGTGCAACAAAAATGCGAGGGGCCGTCATCACCGCAAACCATTGGAGGGTTTTTGCATACAGACAACGTACTCGCACTACGCTGTTTATGCCCAAGTGTCCTACACAGATGGGCTGCCAGACCCCGTCATTGGCCGTCACCAGTCATAGTTCAAAAAGTCGTAACATTAGGAGCGATTCTAACACCGGTAGGATTTAAGGGGAGTGAATTCAAGCACATGGAATGGAGGATTAACTTTTACAGCGGTGAGGCAGAACTCGTAAGCAACCTTAATGATACTCAGGCGAAAGTTTATGTTATACTAAAAATGATCATCAAAGATATAATCAAACCAACAAATAAAGAAATAACGTCATATATACTGAAAAACATAGTTTTATGGCAAGCTGAACGTAACCGACAGACACGCTTTAGTGCATACAGTTTGCTTCACTGGCTGCATGACGGTCTGAGAGAACTAAGGACTGCAATTGCCAAAAAACATATGCCGTATTACATGATTCCCGAACGAAATTTAATGGAAGCATGTGGTATAAACAATAAGCTGCAGCGTAAATGGGTAGCAGATATCACGGACATGCTAGAAGAAGGTCCCGGGGTAATACTTAGATTGGAGAAGATACGAAAGGCTATTGTCGGGTCCCCGGAGCCTATGTTGTGGTACAGCAAGAAAAGGATGGAGCTGGAGATGCTGTATCTCGAGGCGAAGAAAAGAATAGCGGAATGTGGATATGAGAACGAGATGTTGAATTACTCGGATATCGTGCTGAATTCGATATTTTTTCGCCGTCAAGAGGTATTGATAGAGGTGCGACAACGAATGATCCAGGAGGGCTGTTCTGTATATGATCTGAATGATGTTGAAGACGCAATGTTAATGTAATAATGAACTAACATACTAAAATTACACGTGTACCATGGCTGTACTAAAGACCACACATTCACTCAAATAAATAATGTCAGTCATCGACGTATTATACGGCGTAATATTTTCCAATATATATGCAGTATTTATTTAATTAATGATTGTAAAATATAATGAACTAAAAACCCATAAGCGTATATATTGGTGTTTTACATTCTTGAATATTGTTGTAAAATACGATGTTAACGCAGGTAAGCCATCTGATAAAAAAATTATTAGCATTTATTGGTGTTTCGTGGATTGTGATTTTCAGTTCACAACCGTAACCCCCATCATATGTTTAAAAGAAATTTCGATTAAAAAACTGTGAGCGACTACCGCATCACGGAAACAATTCTTTAAGTTGCGAAATGATTCATATGGTTGGGGTTACACATAACAAGGGAGTCGTCGTTGACTCAAACAGCTGACTTTCTTGAAGAATCACTGACGGTGTTATGGCTATGTGGATTTCGTATCGCCTAAATGTGTAATAAAAAGCAATTCATATCAAAGCCAAACACATTTATGGTGTCCATTTTTTCATTATGACTACACGGTTATTCTTGTTCAAAATTCCCTACTTTTACCCCATTATAATGATTTCAATGAGCTTTATTCATAACAAATGAGAGTAATTATCAAGACAAACAAATTAACAACATCAACAATAGCTTGATATTTTCGATGACTATGGTACGCTCTGGATCGTACAAGATTGTCTGTTTCGCATCCGCATTCTAGACGTGTCTTGATATATTTCCAATAAGCTATACGCAAATCTAAGGGTTCGAACTGATATTCTCCGCATAAATGAACAATCGCGGTGACGTCATTGATAGTTGCAGACTCGGGCTGAATGAACTGAAGCAATATTCTGAGTACTTCGGTGTTGTACTTTCGCACGATAATTTATCGTTTTAGAATTGCGGGATTCTGGCTGATCGAGGTAGTTGCTAATAAGTCGATAAGTCGCATCTTCTGGTACCCATCCTATTTACGTGGTGTGTTACTTCGTGTACCCGGTAATCTATATCCGGTACTTATACTCTTGGCTCTGTGTGTGTGACTAGGTGTCGGAGAGATCTGTAAAATCATAGCCGGGGGAGTAACACACGCGTACAATTGAATGAATACCTCATAGTATTGATAGATTACATTCATGATGTAATTACACGTAAAAGTAACCATAACTGTTTTCTTAATTATTTCATTCATAATGAGTATTTCATAAGTTCTTACAACTTAATTTAAACTATGTGTTAGAGAAGACATCACAGGTACAGTTGTCGATCTTTCTTCACTTTGCATTCGTTTCAAACTCCGCGAGTCCCTCCATTTTTGTTATTACTGAGCGGTATGTAAGAATTATTACCTGCTTCCATTGTGTACAGACAACACATGTCTTCTGCGAACGACCTTCTTGACGCAGTTCTCTTAAGCAAAGACATTAGTTCAATCATATATGTTTATTCGCCATCCGATGACAAGCAATTAGTTCATTTGTTAACTGAGTTACAGAAAATATGCCATTACTTGACTGACTGTTTTCTCAACATACTCGTAATTGAGTTGTTGTTCGTACCCACCGGTTAATCTTTTCATCGCCCAGTCTGAAAGAGCAGATATCGTAACGGACTGTCAAGATAAATGACAAATCACGAGAAATTAGAAATTAGAAATTAAATCACGAGTGCGAAGCACGAGCGATTTGATAACACGCATCTATACTCCTTACTGTGGGTTATTCGACAACAAACCATGATAGAAAAATATTATTTCGATTCTAACACGATTCTGATTGATTTGGTTCAGGCTTTTGGACGTGAACTATATTTTTCAATACTCCGCCCTTCTTAGTACAAAGTTCACTATTTAGTGACGTCATTGAATTGTACAAACATATGACGTTGTTTTCATTCATAAATATTTTGTAAATGACGTCACTTTCATTGAGATCAAACATCATAGAAACTAAATGATGTCACGTTTATTGATGCTACTGAAAAGCTTACATGCGATATATGTTTTCTTAATTACGTTTCCTAGCAAATACATTCTTGCAGGCGTGGTTATGCCACTTATCACAAAATATACAATTTGTTGTTTCATTACATTTATATACATGCTACATTTATTACATTTCTTTTAGAGCGGGTTTTAGCACGTGCATTTTATTGCAATATTTTCTTTATTTATTCGGAACTATTTTCGAAACATTAAACTCCGCCCATACTTTATTGCAGAATAACCCACACTTGATTGCCTTCTTTGTCTATAGAAAACATGTCGCGTGTAGTGTTAGAATATTACTTAGAAATGCAAAGTTTTTAAGTGTTTATCAAATCAATACGAATAATTATGATCCATGCAAAAACCCCGTGGCATATGATATTTTATTGTGAATAGGTCATTCTAACACGGCAAGCGATTTGCTTTCTACAGACAAAGATGGAAATCAAGTGTGGGTTCTTCTGCAATAACTTATGGACGGAGCTTAATATTTCGAAAATAGTTCCGAATAAATAAAGAAAAAATATTCTTATATGATGGTTTGTTGTGGAATAACCTACAATAAGTTGTATAGATGCGTGTAATCAAATCACTCGTGCTTCGCACTCGTGATTTAATTCCTATGCATCTATACTCCTTACTATGGGTTATTCGACAACAAACAATGACATAAAAATATTATTTCTTAAATATAACATAAACAATAGTGTAAGCAAGCAATAATACTGTTTTAAATAGTATTCTTACTGCCGTTTAGAAAATTATCTGCTTCTGGTCTGTGTAGTAAACACTTAATTATCGGGATAAAATATCCGTATGACTAAGTTTACGTAGTTATTTTTTTTAATTCTCTCATAATTTCTTATATGTTATAGAAATATAATTGATAAGCACACATAATATTTTGACACTCGATATTTTGGCGACACAGACCATACCTTGAGATTTTAAGATGAAATAAGATGAAATGTATATGTCCTTTTTATATCTAATGTGATGATTCATCTTTTAGTTTTTAATGATTAGCGAAGGGCTCAAATAACGTATTTTTGTTACCAAACTATTGATGCGTATATGCCTATAAAAAATAGTGGCAATTTGATTAATCCGTATCTGTAAAATAACAACAAAATCATCGTTTTAAGTATCTAAATGTTTTTGGCAATTTTTGTTCATGATTTAATTCGTGTTAGAACATATTTAGCCTAGTTATAAAATAGCATTTTTGTTATAACGACGACATTTCTCCTTTAACTCATCTCCAATTATCCCATATTTAGAAGAAAGATTTTCTGGACACTTTTGTATAATGTAAACACTATTCTTGTTGTAAAATACGTGTGTGCTGATTTTCACTAGTCCCTTGATTTTCATGCAACGTTCTTCTTCGTATCGCCACAAGGTAAACAGGTTATTTTTCAGGGCCGTCGATGTTACTTTAAAATACGTGTAGATCATGTTTTCAACATTTTCGATACAAACTGAAAATCTCTTGATAAGATGCTGCCCACTCACATGCCAGTTTTGCTTATAATAATCTATGATTGTGATAACGTTCTAAGAATTATTTTACACTTAAATATTAAGTTTATTATATGACCCCAGAAATTGAAAGCTTTTAACTAAAACAATAACTGTACTTCTCCATCACGCAAGCATGTTTGCGATTTACGTTTTCTATCTCTGAAAAAAACCAATAAAACTAATGCTAGAAAATTCTAATTGTTCAATTTTCCTATAACATTTGATATTCAATTTTTCTTTCTGTAACTTGAGTGGTGCTTTATAGAGGGAAATGACACATGCGTAAAGTAGACAGAAATAATAAATTTGTAAAGTGAAAGAAGTGAACTTAACTTTGGCCAACATACCTATCCTATATTTGTTGAAAGCGGAACTTTGCACATCTTAAAAAGGGCATTTTCACGTTTTGGTAAATTGACAAAATGAAAAACGTGTTTCAGATTCGCAAATGTTTGTTGTAGTAATGATATTTGTAAGGAAACAGTAATACTGAACATTAACCATGCTTTAAATATCCCCTATAGGCATCTTTTGACGATTTCAATACCAACAAATAATAATAAAGCGTTGCAACGTGAAACGGTTGAATAATTTGGAGGGTTTTGTTGTTGTCGTTATATTTTGCAATACTACGAGGATACCTTATACAAAGTATAAAATACATCACTCATTGTGTGAGCATGGATGACCGAGTGGTTTTAATTTTATTTTTGTTTTTTACTGAAGCTTTTTAGATCCAATATTTTCATTTATCAATATAAAGCATTTAATGACAAACTTCAATACATGCCAAAATCTGTGAAAAGGCCCCTTTTACAAGATAAAGCAGTTAGTAATTTAAAAAGAGTATCGCGTTACGATCTTCGGAATAAGTTTAATAAGATCGGACAGTGAAGATGAGTTGAGGCAAGGACATGAAGGATCCTGGGTTGAAAGAACTTAGATGCTTTGCTGTTGTTGTTTTTACAGCAACGCATGAAATAAGAGTTAACAGGTTCCATAACTCGATTATGATTATAGCTACCTTGCGAGGATTAGTACACTATTTTATAAACCCTACTCTTTATAGCACTTTAATCAAGCGGTTGATAGCATGTTAAACTCGTTTGGTTTATGATACTATTGAGTTAGATCTGTGTTAACACGTGTTGCTGAAAGGCTGCGCTATCTTTGCACACAGGGTGTTGAGTAAACAGGTAATACTTGCGTTTTCACTTGTGTTGGTAGCTTATTTGATCAGGTAAATAGATGTACATATACAGAGCTACTGCAATTGTTTGACTTGCCTTCGCATTGTAATTTGTATGTCACTTTTAAAACTGATGTAAATGTACTAGCGCGACTAATAATGGACTAGCAGACGATTTATTTCATCTAACGGAGGATTCCGGAGATAGCCGATGTATCACAATTGGTGTAGCGCACAATCACTTTGAGTAATCGGTTACTATCGTCATATTGCGTACGATTAGTAAATGCCGTAGTTTATATCTAAATCAAAGCGCTGAAGGCAGTGAAGTTGTTCGCTGTTGTCATCATTGATTAGCTTGTGCGCATTGCACAGGCTAATCAGTTCGCACAGGCTAATCAGTGTACACAGGCTAATCAGTGTACACAGGCTAATCAGTGTGCACAGGCTAATCAGTATGCACAGGCTAATCAGTGTGCACAGGCTTATCAGTGTGCACAGGCTAATCAGTGTGCACAGACTAATCAGTGTGCACAGGCTAATCAGTGTGCACAGTCTAATCAGTATGCACAGGCTAATCAGTGTGCACAGGCTTACCAGTGTCAAATTTGAAAAAAAGGTTGTATTAATGTTGGTGCTGTACATTTAAAACTGTTCGCAAACAGGAATAAACAAGTCACTTTGTGAATTCAGTAGTAAATCAGTTCCCCAAGCTCACATAAGGATAAGCACGTTTAAGACATACACCAATAGTCTGTAAATGAATTGTAATCGAGACATCCTATGAAGAATGCCGATTGGATGAATTTATTGGATATAGAATATAAAAAAAATATGTGATGGTTGTATTACATTGGAAACAGGGTACAGCATGTGATAAAAAAGCGTTTGCAACACTTTTCAATACCTTTCAACGCTTTAAAATGCTTATTTGGAGAGAAAAAAACGTGTATGCATGCAGTTAATAAGAATGGATAGACTAATTATATACATGTATACACATAGTAAATGCATGTCTGAGAGATGCATTGGGCGCACATTTAAACGGGTCGGTCGGTAAACGGACAACGCGTTCACACTTTGCGCAAATCTATGTATACGTGGTTATGTTTGTATAACATAGGCACCTAGGATGTCGCAACAATCATCGGAAGCGGAAATGGAGCGTCTGAAGAAGCAGCTGGGCTTGGTTCCCCACCCCTCGGGATACGGCGCATTCCGGGAGATGTTTAAAGGGGACAGGGAGGTGGTGTTTACTTCACCGACAAGGTAAGTCTCAGTAACAAACTGAATTTCAATCTACTTATGAGCCATTCTCTTATAAAAACCAGGCTTAAAATGTCATACCAGATAAGCATGTATCGTCATGTCACGTAATATGAATCACAAGTCTGAATGTAAAGTTAAAGTTCTTTATTTAAGATAAACAATTAATTTCAAAACCAAAGTAAATAACACAAAATGAATATTTCCTAAGAGAAGGCAAGGGCGTGTGTTATCTGCATATTTTGACGAAGTATTTATACCAATTTCGTTACGTACTCGCCTAATTCGTGACCCACGCCTGTCATCAAGTAATGGGCGTCAAACATGTGAATTTTTCCGTTCTTGGACATATGACATATCGTCCCACCGGACTTTACGCCTCTGTACTCGCGGGTCTCCATTTAATTTGACATCTCCAATTTGTATTCACACCTGGAAAACGCATCGGAATGTCGCTTCTCCCCGCTTAATGTGCCTTCTAACTGTTTCTATGCATTCAACAAGTCACGATACTTTTAGGTATTACGTAGAAGAGACCTAATTGTATGTTATGACATGTTAATTGCTTGGTTTTAGTTTGGTATCTTAATTACTAACCGTCTTTATTTAGTTATAGTGTAGTTATTTATGATTTTGTATGTTTCTTGCCTCTGTATTATAATTTGATTATAAAATAACTAACCCTAATATAATTACAATTTGATTATAAAATTATTAACCCTAATATAATTTTCTGTGTTACGTCACAGTCATCATTCTGAAATGTTCAATAGTTTTGTTCTCTACACGGGTGAACTATATAACTCCTCCGTCCCCAGCCATGACGGGCCTCGCTCCACGGCGACCAGTATATACTTCCTGTTGACACAGCCTCACTGCGTCACGTGGCACAAACACCTGTCAGACGAGGGATTCTACTGGCATGCTGGTGGAAAGGTCAAGGTCAGTGGTTGTGGAAGTGCAATTGCGGTTCTTACGGGATAAGATGATTTGCTCTTTTTGGCGGGACTTCAATTGCCATGACGTCATAATAACGAAGTCGTTTCGTAGTTTGATTCATGGACACTTTCACATTTCTTTCATGTGAGCCTCGATCAGACAAACGGAGTTTAATGCGTGTGCGAAAAGTTTCGTCCACGATTAGCCTGCGCAGTACACGCAGGCTTACCAGGGACGAAATTTCCGCCTAAAATGGACATTCGCTAAGAAGAGCCTTTCTTTAAACGAAAATACCTTGAAAGCGAAAAGTGACGTCATTGATTAGCCTGTCGCTAAGTTCTTACAACTTCAACTAATAAGAAATTGATCTCACGGATATTGTTGCTTTTCTCACTATTTTGGAGCATATACACACCGAGTTTACTGTTATGTACACAGTATGTACCACTTTCCCCTGGTAGGTACGGATGTTGACGGACGGCGGGACACTGTCGAGTGTCACACTGGGGGACGTTGTGCGCCATGAAGACTGTATGGGGCAGGCGATTGTGCCGCATGACACGTGGTACTACGCCGAACTACAGGAAGGGGCGGCCTACGCGCTCTACAGCGCCGTGGTGACGCCGGGTGAGTAACGAGTAAAGTTAAAGAGAGCTAAAGTCATGGGTTTATAGTGTGATAACGATACTTTTCTCATCTTCAGCCTAAATTCATAGTTACCACCCGATCACCATGCAATAAGTTCTCCGTTTACATTCGGGGCTATATGCAGCCACTTCATATTGGCTTATTTCCCTCACAGGTAACAATTTGTGTCTTGTTCTGATAAAACTGGGCTTAATACATATGCGTAAAATGTCGTCCCAGATTAGCCTGTGCAGTCCGCACAGTATATTCAGGGACGACACTTTCCACCTAGACTTGATTTTCGGTAAGGAGGGACTTCCTTGAAACTAAAAATACCATTAAAGCGGAAAGTGGCGTCCCTGATTAGCCTGTGCGGACTGCAAAGGCTAATCTGGGACGACACTTTACGCACATGAATTAATGCCCATTTTTCTTAGAACAAGACACGTTTATACTTCCGGGTGGAGAGCTGCAAGCGCGGAATTAATGATTTGCTTAAAAAATCGTAGTCTTAGATGGATTCGAACCGGGGACCATCCGATTCCGAATCCTAAGCCAGTATCTTATGACCAGATAACTGTCTCACGGTTTATGTAGTAGGGACGGCTATATATAAAAATATGTATGTAAATTCAGTGAAGTCGCTGCTAAATATTCAATAATAGAATTAAATACTGACATGATGTCAGTTGAAGTGCGTGCTTAATAGTCGCCGAACATTATTGGATTTGTTTGCCACTAAACAATTACTTACACTTCTGATGAGTGGGAATTAATTCACGACTGTGTCAGTCATATAATTTAATACCCAGCCATCAGAACAAGAGTTGGCCGATCGATTAAGACAACGTAATTATTATTTTGATTCTTACATATTTTGTGAGGTATAATAATATGCACGAGCCTATATGTGGTGGTAAGGTATAACATTGAGTTTGTTCAGATGTTTAGTTAGGTTTGTCTGTATTGAAGGTAAGCTACATTTTAAGGTATTCATCCAATCACACTGCATGTTAATGACCTTTCAAATCATAGTATTTTATTGAAGGACGGTCGTATTAAGCTTATCATGTGTTAATTAGATCTACATTAAAGACGAACGTATACGCAAACAAAAGTATAATGGAAATTATGGTTTATGAAGTTTTTGTAGCATAGCAAAAAGCAAAACTATGTTAATTATTTGAGTATATTTTACGTGTGTACACTGGTGTTTTTCCTTTTGCCCAGGTTTTGAGTTTCGGGACTGGATCGCAGGAGAAAGGGAGGCCATGTTGAAGGCGTTTCCACAACATCATGACGTAATTATACAGTTCACGTGACGTCATTCAAAAAGTCAAGCAACGTTTACATGACATCAACACAAACTTAATGGAACGTCATCATGCGCGATCTTTACATTGATTTGATTTTATTAAAATTGGACTTCCAAGGACGGTCTGAACGTCAGTGAGAAACTGTTACACAAACCATTTGAATATAGGAATACAAACATTCGTGAAGCAAAACCACGAGAGACATTATTACAAACAATCCAAGGAATGTGTATTTGCACACATCCGCTGGTTGTTCATTGAAGGGGAGAGCCTACACTTAAACATAAAACTGAAGACCTGATATTCCTTGGTATATCCATGCAAAGTGAATGTACTGGAGAGCTCATTTCTATTTTATGCAACATATGTATGCCTGATAGCGGTAATAGGCCTTATTAAAATGCAGTGCTTGTTATTTGTTGTCTTTACATGCTTTGAGAATAACTAAAATACTTTTTACACTTTGGTAAAAGTATTCCAACATCATTAGCCTACCCTTTGAGATTACACTTTGGTGAAAGTATACTACTATCATTAGCCTTACCCTCTGAGGTTACACTTTGGTAAAAGTATACCAACATCATTAGTCTTACCCATTGAGGTTACACTTTGGTGAAAGTATACCAACATTATAAGCTTTACCTTTTGAGTTTACACTTTGGGGAAAGTATATAAACATCATTAGCCTTACCCTTTGCGGTTACACTTTGGTGTAATTAAACCTACATCATTAGCCTTACCCATTGAGGTTACACTTTAGTGAAGTATATCACCATTATAAGCCTTACCGTTTGAGGTTATACTTTGGTGAAAGTATACCAATGAGCCTTACCATTTGAGGTTACACTTTGGTGAAAGTATATCAACATCATTCATAAGCCTTACCGTTTGAGGTTACTTTTTGGAGAATGTATACACAAATCATTAGCCTTACCCTTTGAGGTTACACTTTGGTGAAAGTATACCAACATAATAAGCTTTACCTTTTGAGTTTACACTTTGGGGAAAGTATATAAACATCATTAGCCTTACCCTTTGCGGTTACACTTTGGTGTAATTATACCTACATCATTAGCCTTACCCTTTGAGGTTACACTTTAGTGAAGTATATCATCATTATTAGCCTTACCGTTAGAGGTTATACTTTGGTGAAAGTATACCAATGAGCCTTACCATTTGAGGTTACACTTTGGTGAAAGTATATCAACATCATTCATAAGCCTTACCCTTTGAGGTTACTTTTTGGAGAATGTATACACAAATCATTAGCCTTACCCTTTGAGGTTACACTTTGGTGAAAGTATACCAACATCATAAGCCTTACCCTTTGAGGTTACAATTTGGTGAAAGAATACCTACAACATTAGCCTTACCCTTTGAGGTTATTAGCCTTACATTTTGAGGTTACACTTCTGTGAAAGTATACCAACATCTAAGCCTTACCCTTTGAAGGTACACTTTGGTGAAAGTATACCAACATCATCAGCGTTACAATTTGAGGTTACATTTTGGTGAATGTATACCCACCTTATTAGCCTTACCCTTTGAGGTTACACTTTGGTGAATCTATACAAACATCATTAGCCTTACCCTTTGAGGTTACACTTTGGTGAATCTATACAAACATCATTAGCCTTACCTTTTGAGGCTACACTTTGGTGAAAGTATACCTACAACATTAGCCTAACCCTTTGAGGTTAACTTTTGATGAATTTATACCTACATCATGAGCCTTATCCTTTGAGACTACACTTTGTGGTAGTTAACAGACACAATTTTAATTCTTCATTTTTGTTGAAGACTTTCATGTCAACTATATTTTATGATATTTTTTATACAACTTAACAACTTAAGCCGCAGTAACCTTGGAAAGAGGTTGTCGTCAACAAAATAAGTCAATTTTTAAAACTTTCTGGACTGTAACTGAATTAATGTATGGTGAATTCATTTAAACAAGAGGGCATGAAAGGCCCAAAGTCGCTCACCTGAGATAAAAAGAAATGACCTGTTCTTTGCAGCCCAAGATAGCAATGGAGCAAATGATCTAACCAAGTATCATGGAGAATGAACAACAAATGGCCCCTTGGCGGCCATGTTTTTTTAACAGACCTGAACCATTTTTTAACTCTTCCAAGAAATGTCCAAATTTCATGAAGATTGGGAAAAAAAGTGTCTTCGAGACTGTTCACATGTTGTCACTATATACATATAAAGAAAACTGCCCCACTCCCTGGCGGCCACGTTTTTTCACTGACCATTTTCAAACTCGTCCGAGGCATCCACATAACTAATGTTTTGACAAAATTTCATGATGATTAGGCAAAACATGTGACTTCTAGAGTGTTCACAAGCTTTTTTACTATATAAATATCAGGAAAAAGACCCCCCCATGGCGGCCCTGTTTTTTTTACCGATCAAAACCATTATCGAACTCAACTGTCCTATCCAGGTGTGGTAGTGCGGTCTCCTTCGCTTACGCAAATGAACCGGCCATAGGACGGTTACAAGTTATGTAACTTTGTAAGCACTTATGTAATGCGGAAATATTTATTTGACAAACTCTTATTTCCGGTCAGGATCAATATACTGACTGGTTGTAATTCAATTAACTAAAGGCGTTCAGTCAGGGGCGCCTAAATACACTCAAAGAATTTATTTATAAGTGAAAACCAAGGCAGCTTTAACAAAAATATATATTCTATTCCAAGAACTCGGAAAATTAAGAACAATGACAGAAAATTAAGAACAGGTACAAGCCAAGTCTAAAGAATAAGTATCGTTACAAAAATGAACAACATACAGCAAATACCTTAATGAATGTAAAAAGTAGTTCAAAAACTGTAAAAAAAAAACTGATATAAATATAAGTAACTGTTAGTCTAGAAAGTGCTTAAAAATCTAGTTTACAAAATAGGTCTTATTTAATCTAAAGAACAATATTTATGGAGATTAGGAAACTTCAGTGAATCAAATGTAAAAAAAAGAAAAAAATTACTACAGTTATTGAAATAGAATATAGTCCTTCTAATTTAGAAAATGCCAAATAAAAATAATCTAAATAATAAGGATAATTTAGAAAATAATGCCCAAATGACTTGATGCGGGTGTTAAAAATAATTTAGAGTTTAATTATTTCAAAATTCCAACCTTTTTCAAGAGCTGTTAACTTTTCAAGAAAGCATCAAGAGGTGTTTAAATCAGCCCAAACAGCTTATTGTATACAGTTCAGAAGAGATCAATGGCAGAGTATCAATTTTCCCTCAGAACAGTGCATTTATCAATGATCAATATCTTCCCAAATTCCAGAGCAGAACTAAAAATAGATTACTGAACCAGGTTAAACAAGGGAGATAAATACTGCATAAATACTGCAAAATCATGTACATGTTGTCTTTCTTTCAGTTATCTCTTAGTTGAAAGGCTTATCATAAGTGTTAATGACTAAAACAGTTATGTTAACTATGAAAAGTCTATGTTATGAAAAATTACATAACACAGTTAATGTCACATAATATTGACATAATAAAACCAAACTTTACTACACAGGAAACCAATGTTTTGACCATGTTCATGAAGATTGAGCAAACTAGAAAGTTAACAAGATTATACTATAGCCATATTTAGCCATATAAGGAAAAATGCCCCGCCCCTTGGCAGCCATGTTTTTCAAGCCAAGGTTACCATTTTTGAACTCATCCAAGATATCATTGGGATAAATCATCAGAGCAAGTTTCATGAAGATCGGAAAATAAATGTGGCCTCTAGAGTGTTAACAAGGTTTTACTATAGCCATATGAAGAAAAATGCCCCGCCCCCTGGCGGCCATGTTTTTCAACCAACGGACATCATTTTCGAAGTCGTCCAAGTTATCACTGGGATGAATCTTCTGACCAAGTTTTATGAGGATCGGACAATAAATGTGGTCTCTAGAGTGTTAACAAGATTTTGCTATAGCCATAAATAACCATATAAGGAAAAATGACCCGCCCCTTGGCAGCCATGTTTTTAAAGCAAACGTAACCATTTTCGAACACATCCAAGATATCATTGAAACCAATCTTCTGACCAAATTTCATGAAGATTGGAAATTAATGTGGCCTCTAGAGAGTGAACAAGGCAAATGTTGACGTCGCACAAGGCACGACGGACAACGAACGACGGACAAAAGGCGATCACAAAAGCTCACCTTTAGCACCTTGTGCTCAGATGAGCTAAAATTAATAACTAAACAAACAGCATAATGCTGTCAGTTTTAAATATGTTTTGACTCTTATGTCGAAAAATACAAGCATTTTTGAAACATACTTGTAATCAGAGAATGTATGTTGTTGAAGTCATAACAAAGACAACGACCTTTATATTTATGCCCCCCTTCGAAGAAGAGGGTATGTTGTTTTGCACATGTCGGTCCGTCCGTCCGTCCACCAGATCGTTTCAGGATGATAACTCGAGAACACTTACGCCTAGGATCATGAAACTTCATAGGTACATTGATCATGACTTGCAGATGACCCCTATTGATTTTAAGATCAATTGGTCAAAGGTCAAGGTAACAGTGAATTGTTCTTAGATGCAGTTTACGACCACATTTGCAGATTATATTATGTACTAGTGTTGTGAGGTCTCCGTCCCCACCAGATTGTTTCCCGATGATAACTCAAGAACGCTTATGCCTAGGATCATGAAACTTCATAGGTACATTGATCATGACTGGCAGATGACACCTATTGATTTTGAGGTCACTAGGTCAAAGGTCAAGGTCACAGTGACTCGTTCTTGGATGCAGTTTAGGACCACATTTGCAGATTATATTATGTACTGGTGTCGTGGGGTCTCCGTCCGTCCACCAGATGGTTTCCGGATGATAACTCAAGAACGCTTACGCCTTTAATCATGAAACTTCACAGGTACATTGATCATGACTGGCCGATGACCCCTATTGATTTTGAGGTCACTAGGTCAAAGGTCACAGTGACTCGTTCTTTGATGTAGTTTAGGACCACATTTGCAGATTATATTATGTAGTGGTGTCGTGGGGTATATCTACGAGGGATAGCGCTGTCCCAAAATTTCTTTGAGCCAACCAGTTTTTTGTTTGGTGCGCGGAAACTGGTTTGGAAATAATTATATATACATGTACTATCAACTTGGTATGCCCCCCTTCGAAGAAGAGGGGGTGTATTGTTTTGCACATGTCGGTCTATCGGTCGGTCCGTCCACCAGATGGTTTCCGGATGATAACTCAAGAACGCCTAGGCCTAGGATAATGAAACTGCATAGGTGCATTGATCATGAATGGCAAGTGACCCCTATTGATTTTCAGTTCACTAGGTCAAAGGTCAAGGTCACAGTGACTCGAAACAGTAAAACGGTTTCCGGATGATAACTCAAGAATGCTTACGGCTAGGTTCATGAAACTTGATAGGTACATTGATCATGACTGGCAGATGACCCCTCTTGATTTTCAGGTCACTTGGTCAAAGTCACAGTGACTTGAAACAGTAAAATGGTTTCCGGATGATAACTCAAGAATGCTTACGCCTAGGACCATGAAACTTCATAGGTACATTTATCATGACTGGCAGATGACCCCTATTGATTTTCAGGTCACTAGGTCAAGGCCACAGTGACAAAAAACGTAATCACAGAATAACTACCACTACAACTGACAGCTCATATGGGGGCATGCATGTTTACAAAAAAAGCCTTGTTTACATTACTGTTACAATTAATATATATGAGGCTTGTCTTGAGAAAATGGGTCTACTGCCCTATTCAGCCAGCATAGTTTCAGACCAGCCTGTGCAAGCGGGCTGTCTGGTCGGGAACTACCTAATTCGTTAATAAGACCAAGAATTTTTTTTTTGACTATCGCAGACAGCGTAGCTGCTGACCAGACTGCCTGCACACGCAGGCTGGTCTGGAGCTACATAAGACCTATCAGTGCAGAACGCAGTTCATATATGTTTCCCTACAGAAATAGAATGAAATCAATGAAACTATATCACAAAGTCAATTCTGTAACACTAGAATTCATCTCCTTTACCATAAACAAGGATTTAAATATACAAACCATTGCAATTTATCATGACAGTAATCAAGTTTCATGTTAATACGTTTAAGCTATTCGTGTAAAAATTTGGGCCATACATTCTGTCCATACAGTATCACACTCTGCTTTGTATCTACTGCCAGGTACTGTGCTGTGAAACAAATAAACAATATATTAATTCATAGAAATAGCTCTTGCTGTTTATTTTGCATTTTGTACAATATCAATATAACAATTTATCAATAAATAAAAAAACAATTACTGTAAACATGTCATGTATCTGCATGACATGAAATCCGCAGTCACCATGTACTACACATAGCATTACATACACCATGTACTACACATAGTATTACATACAGCATGTAGCACAACCTAGTATTACATACACCATGTAGTACAACATAGTATTACATACACCATGTAGTACAACATAGTATTACATACACCATGTAGTACAACATAGTATTACATACACCATGTAGTACAACATAGTATTACATACACCATGTAGTACAACATAGTATTACATACAGCATGTAGTACAACATAGCATTACATACACCATGTAGTACAGCTTAGTATATGTATATACAATGCTTTACAACATAGTATTACATACACCATGTAGTACTACGTAGTATTACATACAGCATGTAGTACAACATAGTATTACATACACTATGTAGTACAACATAGCATTACATGCACCATGTAGTACAACATAGTATTACATACACCATGTAGTACAAATAGTATTACATACAGCATGTAGTACAACATAGCATTACATACAACATGTAGTACTGCATAGTATTACATACACCATGTAGTACTGCATAGTATTACATACACCATGTAGTACGACATAGTATTACATACACCATGTAGTACAACATAGTATTACATACACCATGCTGTACAACATAGTATTACATACAGCATGTAGTACAACATAGTATTACATACAGCATGTAGTACACATAGTATTACATACACCATGTAGTACAGCATAGTATTACATACAGCATGTAGTACAACATAGTATTACAGACACCATGTAGTACTGCATAGTATTACATACAGCATGTAGTACAACATAGTATTACATACACCATGTAGTACAACATAGCATTACATACAGCATGTAGTACAACATAGTATTACATACACCATGTAGTACAACATAGTATTACATACACCATGTAGTACAACATAGTATTACATACACCATGTAGTACAACATAGTATTACATACAACATGTAGTACAGCATAGTATTGCATACACCATGTAGTACAACATAGTATATCATACAGCATGTAGTACAACATAGTATTACATACACCATGTAGTACAACATAGTATTACATACACCATGTAGTACAACATAGTATTACATACACCATGCAGTACAACATAGTATTACATACACCATGTAGTACAGCATAGTATTACATACACCATGTAGTACTGCATAGTATAACATACACCATGTAGTACTACATTGTATAACATACACAATGCTGTTCAACATATTATTACATATACAATGCAGTACAATATAGTTTTACACTCACACGGATGTACGACCTGCGATGGAAGTACACAGATTAGTCTTGATAAGGTCACAGTGGTTTTTTCTCACCGTTTTGGGAATGGGCAGTGTAGATCGGGAAAATTCACGTATTGCTACTAAAATTGTATTTATTTGTGATGATGGTGGTTTTTACATTGTATTTTCTTAAGTTTTACTCACAAAGCTGGATATGGAGAAAAACTTTATATTGCGATTTCTATTTAAAAACAATGTGTTTTTTAAATCTTTATTTATTTGGGAATTTGGCAGTAATTTCGAAAAAATATATACTTTTTTGAGATTTGAAATGAGGCTGAATTTTGGCCTCAAATTTTACCCACACCAAAACACCACGGATGATTTTTTTTTAAACAATCAGGTGTAATAGCACTTTATGACAATATACAACATTTGTCGTTGAAATTCAGTCATGTTTGAACTAAATTTTGAGGTTAAACAAGAAGGCAAAAGGCCCTAAGTACCTGAGACCCCAAAGAACTTGACAGTTCTGATAAGGTAGTGTTCCCATGGTTTCACAAAATATTTATAAGGAAAACAGTTGAAGCACCAGGCATCCATGTTTTGAATGAACAAAATTAATTTTGAACTCAGATATCATCACAACAGATTTTTAAATCGCTTAACAAGTTTAATTATTAGCGGGTCAAAAATTTAAAGTCGTCTTAAGATAATAATAATATAATTCAATATAAACTCTTTATATTTTGATTCAATAAATAAACTCATCAAATCTTGCAATACTGTTTTGGTTAAAAAATAATTAAAAAAAACTCACTTTCATGTGAAGATTGAATAAGACATGAATCAGAACTGTTTTTCTTTAAAACAGTGCATTATAAGGATTTTCACCTTTTGTATTTTTTATTTTTCACAAATTCTAAATAGAACTGGCACTTTCATACATAAATGGATCATATAACTTGTTTTACAACAAATCTGGATGCTAAATTACATTTATTTTAAATATCCCCAAAATTTAACGTTGTGACCATGTCCATTCTTGTATAAACACAGTTAAAAAGATGAAAAATACAATAACTGTTAATGAACAAGAGCTGTCAGAGGACACCGCGCTCGACTATTCGAGTGCTTGACAGTATAACGTAAGCGATCATGGGGAAATTGTTCAAATTATTCAATAAGGTCAAGGTAATAGTTCAGGTATATTTTCCACAATCTATTAAACATTTGTAAAGACATAAAACAAACTAATAAGATTTTATTTCAAGTTTGATAGCAATAGCTTGGGTGGGAAGTTTGGACGTTCCTTCAAAAATAACGTAAGTACATATATTTTTTTAACCATGTTTCAAAGAAAAAAAATCTTTTTGGGTTGGGTAGGGGGGGGGTTGAGACAGGGGTATAATATGGGGTGTGGTTATTTATTAGACGACCTTTCAAAAATAAAAAAATAATTTTTATTTTTATTTTTTTCGGGGTGGGGGGCAGGGATTGGGGGGTGGGGCAGGGATTCTGGGTTGGGGCGTAGGGAATTGTGTTATTCAGGGGTAAGTGTTGTTTTGTCAAACTATTAATAAAATCTGATCATAAATAAAGAAGTTATGGCAATTTAACTTAAATTTATTCTTTTTACATTGAGAGTCAAGGTCATTCAAAGGTCAAGGTCAAATTGAACTTGCCAGGTACAGTACCCTCATGATAGTAAGAAAATATTTGAAGTTTGAAAGCAATAGCTTTGATACTTTAGAAGTCAAGTGGATCTAAACACAAAATATAACAAAATATTCAGTTACTAAGACAAAAAAGGGTCATAATTCTTACAACATTCTTGATACAGTTGTCTGCTCTTGTTTATAGATTGGGGTCATGTTGGTAAAGAAGTTTGCAAAATATGTAAGCAATATGTCAAGGGACACTGAAAATATTTGAGGTGGTACGCAAACTTTAACATAGATTATCAATAATAAACTTTAACATAGATTTATCAATAATATTCATATTGTAAGTGAAAAAAGGGCCATAATTCTTACAAAATGCTTGATACAGTTGTCTGCTCTTGTTTATAGATTGGGGTCATGTTGGTAAAAAAGTTTGCAAAATTTGAAAGCAATATGTCAATGGACAATGAAAAATTTGAGGTGGTATGCACAATTTTAACATAGATTTATCAATAATATGCATATTGTAAGTGAAAAAGGGCCATAATTCTTACAAAATGCTTGATACAGTTGTCTGCTCTTGTTTATAGATTAGGGGTCATGTTGGTAAAGAGGTATGCAAAATATTAAAGCAATATGTCAAGGGACAATGAAAATATTTGGGGTGGTACGCAAACTTTAACATTTGCACGCTAACGGGAACGCTAACGCCGACGCCGGGTTGCGTGGGATAGGTCCACTATATATATTTCATATATAATAGTCAAGCTAAAAAGTCATGAAGAAGTCATTATTATACTTTAAGTATCCACAGAAGATTAAAAAATATTTATTCAGAATCTGCAATTATCAATTTTGTTTGAGATGATCACCAAAATGATTTCACATTCCAAATTCACAGTTTTTAAACATGAAGTGTTGATGGAATATGCTAACATCCACTGTTCAATATATATTTGTGTCTTGTTCTGTGAAAGCTGGTCATAATGCATATGCGTAAAGTGTTGTCCCAGATTAGCCTGTGCTGTCCGCACAGGCTAATCAGGGAAGACACTTTCCGCTTTTATGGTATTTTTAGTTTCAAGGAAGTCCCTCCTTACCGAAAATCAAGTTTAGGCGGAACGTGTTGTCCCTGATTAGCCTGTGCGGAATGCAAAAACATGCATTATGCCCAGCTTTCACAGAAGAAGACACATTTAAACATGCCCTACAGTCAAGCCATTTTTAAAAATTGGTCCCCAAAAAGGTCATTTGGACTCACATTATTTCTGCTTTATGTTCACCATCAATAATTCTATAAATACTAAAATTGCTGAATGTTTGACAGTTAATCAGGGGTAGGTCAGTTTAAGATCGAATCCTGCCATATGTTTCATCTTGCGATTCATAATGAAATAATTACTATGGCCATCGCCCCCACCCCTCCCCCTACATCTGGTTTGAATAATAAAATGGTCAGTTATGTTGCATTATGGCACATGTTTGTATCCTCATAAATGCTCAACCCCTTACATAAGCTTGCTTTGAAAATATAGGAACAAACAATGTGCGCATTGATTATGTTGGATATTTATGCGTTTCGTGTCTACGATAATTCAGTCTTTACAAAATCATACAATGAGAATAATTGTTCATCGCTATGCTACATTCATCAATCTACCCACAAAAGAAATGGAAATGAACATAAAACAGATAATACAGATTTTGCACAAAATGATGACAACTTATTGAAGAGTTCATTACCATGAAAATTCTTTATGTTTACAAAAATGCAGATAACAGTGTTTTAATATATTGTAAATGATTTATTAAATAGCATTTTTCTCAATAACTTAATTCTAACAAATACATTTCATGGAAAAAAATAAACGTTTGAAAAAATACCAGGTTGACAAAACTATTATAAACCAATTTAGGACCAAACAAAGCCAATCAACTGAATAATCTTACAGATTCCACCAGCCATCTACCAGTGCAGTCCATGATATACAAGTTACTCTCTACACTAGCCATCCACCAGTGCAGTCCATGATATACAAGTTACTCTCTACACCAGCCGTCCACCAGTGCAGTCCATGATATACAAGTTACTCTCTACACCAGCCATCCACCAGTGCAGTCCATGATATACAAGTTACTCTCTACACCAGCCGTCCACCAGTCAGTCCATGATATACAAGTTACTCTCTACACCAGCCGTCCACCAGTGCAGTCCATCATATACAAGTTACTCTCTACACCAGCCATCCACCAGTGCAGTCCATGATATACAAGTTACTCTCTACACTAGCCATCCACCAGTGCAGTCCATGATATACAAGTTACTCTCTACACCAGCCATCCACCAGTGCAGTCCATGATATATAGTTACTCTCTACACCAGCCATCCACCAGTACAGGCCATGATATACAAGTTACTCTCTACACCAGCAATTCACCAGTGCAGTCCATGATATACAAGTTACTCTCTACACCAGCCATCCACCGGTGCAGTCCATGATATACAAGTTACTCTCGACACACACGTAAATGAGCTGCACTCTGAGAAAAAGGGTCTAAATGCATGTGCATAAAGTGTCGTCCCTGATTAGCCTATGCAGTCCGCACAGGCTAATCAAGGACGACACTTTCCGCCAAAACTGGATTATTTCCAAAAAAAGACTTTCTTTCAACGAAAAATACCATAAAAGATTAAAAAGTGTTTTCACTGATTAACATAAGGGGACTGCATAGGATTATCTTGAAAGACACTTTACACACATTTTACCAGCTGTATCCGCTTAAACCAAAGATTTTCACGAACCATATAGTCAAACGCTTTAGTATAATCAACACATAATGTATAGAGTTGTTTCCCTTGATTCAGAACATTTGTGTGCACAAATATATTATCTACCGTACTCATATTTGCCCTAAATCCTGCTTGGGCTTCTATATACACGTTATACTTTTCGGCCCATGATTTCAATCTATTATCTATAATCCTAGTAAACAGCTAGTCTAAACTACTCAATAAAGTTATACCACGATAATTATCCACATTATTTATACTGCCTTTTTTATGAAGTGGAATCACAAAGCCTTCCGACCATCGCTTAGGGAAATATGCGTTTTCAAAAATCGTATTAAACAATATATAAAAAACGTTCATCAATGCATTTTTACCGACAAAAAACATTTCGTTTATTAAACAATCAGGACCACCTTACCTGTTGGTTTTCAACTGGTTAATGGCTGCTGTTATTTCCGTAATAGTTAAACATGTGTTTAATTCACTGAACATAATTCTAAATTCATCATTATCGTACCTATCAATAAAATACATAATATCTTTATCAGCTGTAAAATACCTGTCTTCTGGATTATTAACAGCTTTAAAATATTTTTCAAACATTGACAAATTTGATATATTTGACTTTTTGATACCAGCAGATTCCTTTATTCCAATATAAACGAGCATTTTTTGTGCCTGTTACTCAACAGTTTATTTGTTTTTTCTTTATCATAATTGTATCTACATTTTTTTATTATCAACTTATAACCCGACCTAGAATTCACCATATTCACTCTTGTGTTTTCATTTCACAAATTCTATACTGATTAAGACATCTTAAGAAAATATTTCTTTTCTCAAAACACTCTCCGTTAAACCATGGCTGTGAACTTTCCGAGTTAACAACATAATTACTATTGTCTGTACATATATTTTTAACCAAAGGTTAGGCAACATTGTCTAAAATAGTTTCGAAATTATTTATACGCACATCTATATCATCACATGTCATGCTAGCCCTTATATTATCCGTCAAAACATCTAAGCTTTCTAAACATTCTTCACTCTCTAAATTGTCAATATAAGTATTTTTCAAGTCGGGCTTCCATGCATATTTATAGTTTACAATTTCAAACTCTTTTGTATCACACCTATCACTTGTATAATATTACTTACCTTCTTGTAAGTAAAATGGATTTTTCGAAACACGTGTGTTTGTGTGAAAATAAAGCTAAGGTTTACAAAAAGAAATTTACTGTCGACTAAAATCAAAACAAATTGCATAACTTCGTATTCATAAAGTTGACATAGGAAATATGTTAATAGCGGTCTCTTCTACGTGCGCACGTCAAAACCTCTCACTGAATATGCGTATTATATGGGCTATTTATTCTTAACAAATAAAATAAATTGAGATTGGTTGAAAAACATATTTAAAATCTGTGAAATTTAGAATAAATTAGAATGGACTATGATGTTCAAATAAGTATTCGCCATTTGACAATATAAAAATAAATAAATAAGACTGAAAATGTACTAAAATTGTCCGTGCAGGCGCGTTCGAATTTCACGGCCCGATATTAAACGATCATTTTCTATTCCTTTTCGAAAGTGTTATATAAAGATCTGAACAACGACATGGATTTGCAATGTATTCTACACTTTCGTGACAAGCTACAGTTATATTAAACACTGTAGATGACGATGTTCTTGTAGTAGCATGTTCGTATAGGCGTTCTCCGTATCTTGAATTTTGTAGAAGCCCCAATCTAATAAGAAGTTACAAAAGGTACCTCAAATTGTTCACTAATAATAACTTCATTTGAGTAATAAGGGTTGATAGATATGTGGTTTTGAAAGGATTTTAAATGTGCTGTCTAAAAGTACCATCAGAGTTTGTTTTTTTTACATAATTTTCCCAAGTCCGGAGTAATTCTATTGAGCAAGAGTCACTTAAGTATTTTATTTTCAGGTAATATGTTCATTTTTAATGAGGCACAACACTCATAAAAATGCAAACTACACACTTATTTGTTTTGTACATCTCACATGTTTTTACAAGATACGCACTGTGGTCAATACAGTATACAACGTAACGTTGTTATAAGCAATACGCGTCAATTCATTGTTTAAACAGTGTATTATAAAATACATTATGTCCTATGTTATACGGCATATAGATGCTAATATATAGTTATATTACAAACGTTTACCGTCTTTGCTTTTTTATAAATGGTACACTTAACACAATTAATGCAATCATACTTAAACTCTACGAATCGAGGATTTACATAGTTTTATCGCCTGTAAGATGTCATTGAAAAAAATCATACTTAAACTTTAAGAATCGAGGATTTACATAGTTTTTATTGCCTGTAAAAGGTCATTGAAAAAAATCATACTTAAACTCTACGAATCGAGGATTATATAATGTTATTGCCTGTAAAAGGTCATTGACAAAATCATACTTAAACTCTACGAATCGAGGATTTACATAATTGTATCGCCTGTAAGAGGTCATTGAAAAAATTATATTTAAACTCTATGAATCGAGGATTTACATAATCTTATTTTCTGTTTGAGGAATTTGAAAAAAAACAACATCATTATCTTTTTTAATGCACACGCTTTAAAAGGCTGTGTTAGTGCGGACCCCGGATCTTGTAATAAATAAAAAGGAAAGGTACTTAAACAATATTGATAAAACTCGGACTTTGTTGACGCCCGATTTTTCAATAAATACTGTTAAAATTAAATGAGATGAAACTTCATTTATTAGCCAATTAATGTGTGTATCGTGGTATTGTGAAAAATATTGTTCAAATAACTGAGGTAAGATAGCATTAGTTTCGGTAGAAACGTACTGAAACAATTTAGCTAGATTTAAATACGTTTTAACACATATTGCAATGCAATCCGCATAATAATATTTTGATTCACTTTTTACATTTATACTAAGTGAGTTTCCATATAAATTTGACAGCTTTGCGGATACAGATCCATTAAAAAATATAAGGCTTTTTGTATTATAGTAACAATTAAGAAGATTATTAACTACTTACTGCGCTACTGTGATTAATTTTAAATAAAGGAGCAATTCAATGATAATGTGTAATGCCCCTTTTAAATAACAAAATAGGTTACATCAATACATTCTTTATAACAAGTACAGATAGTCCATTCACCTCATCATTATGAGTCATATTACAGCGCGTCTTAATTAATAGTGAACCAGTCTATAAATAGGTGTGTAACAAAATGATCAATTATTTATATGAAAATACAAGCGAATTGATTATACGTTGAAGCATGGTGATAAAGGTTGTATCACTAATGGTGGTAGTTTCAGCGGCTGCGGTGGTGGCGGCGGTGGTATGTGTAATGAGGTATATATTTGGTAGTGGTAAAAGTCGTGGTAAAGGTGCGGCTGTTGCAATGGTGATAGAGGCAGCGGTGGTAGCAATGATTATTGTGATGGCGGCATCAACTGTGGCAGCGGCGGCAGTGGTCGTATTTGAAATTTTAGATGATGGATGCCAATGTTTCGGATGATTTTAAGTAATGTTTAGGGTGTTTTCTTACATAAATCCAAAAAAAGATATCTACAAATTAGTCCATAAACGGCAAAAGAATGGGTTTACCATTTGAAACCAATTACAATTTTAAGAAATGAGTAATGTAATGCATCAATTGTTAAAGTCGTTTTCTCCTCAAATTGCTGAATTAAATAGAACAATAGGTTCAATGATGCAATCAAATAAGTGTTACTTTGCGTTAATGCCCATGTATTTATCATTAAACAAGTAACGTAAGCTATAATATCGTTTAAGGGTTTGTTCAGGCGTAGCTTTTGCGGCACATGGCATAGTTGTACTGTAATAAAACTTGAATTAGAAAACGTTGTCAACAACTTAAAATGTA